>NW_027491508.1:0-47743 GCF_021521415.1 Bidens hawaiensis
CACCAACAAAAGATTTTGGAGTATCGGCATTATGCTCAACTAGTTCTTCTATAATGGGAATTTTCTGTTGATTCTTGGTAGTCAAATTTCCCATGGGTGCAATCAATGCATTTGAAACATTAATGCAAGGTCTTTCCTCTTTAATCATCTCATTTTCAATCATTTCTATTTCTGCAGCCTGAAAGAAGCACACCACATCATCCAATTTCAAATCATTGAAATTTGGCTTTTGTAGGATGAATTTGCAAGCAATGTACCATTCCTTAGGCATAAAGGTAAACAACTTGGTATTCAAATCAAAGTCAGTCATGACATAGTCTGTGGTTCGGAGGTCATTCACTATTGCTAGGAACCTTTCAAGAATGGACTTCAACCTTTCTCCATCTTTATACTTAAACCTCTTTAACTGTTGTTTCAGTCTCTGCTTCTTGATGTTTTTTAGCTCAGTATTTCCCTCAAACATTTCAAGTATTGCATCATAGATTGCCTTTGCGGTGGCATGATGTGCAACCTTGGTAAGTATCTCCCAAGACAGACCTAACTTTAACATTTCTAAAGCCTTGTCATATACTTTTCTCATTCTTTCTCTCACAGCCGCAGTTGCAGCTGGATTTGCACCATCCTCCTCAGTGCCTTGTGGAACTACCATGATTGACTTCCACATATCCACATCATTATAGCAAACGGTTGCTTCAAAAAAGACCTTCCATTTTGTAAAATTTTCCTGTCCATACAGTCTAGGAATCTTGTTAGTAGATACTTCTTGTTCTTCGTAACCAGACATTTTGAAGAATCAAAATCAGTTGCTTTGTAAAAACAGAGTATTAAAATAATCAGATCTGAAAAACGGTTGTTCAGATCTGATGTATCTGGTGCGATTAGAACAAGATTTAGAAATAAAAATTTAAGCTTTAATTGAAATAAGGAAGAGAAAACACCAATAGATTGTAGATATGGAAGAAAAATGAAGAACAGAGCTGCTAACGTCACTTTTCAATGGAACAGTGGTCTACATACGTCATCCTTCTTCAAATCTTCAATCAGTAACAAGAATCTTTCCAAAATAGCAGAAACAAGCTCTGATACCACTTGCCAGGTCCCCGATTTCAGGTAGTACTCAAATCATGTCATAACTCACACAAATAAATGTGTTGACAAGGGAGTTAACGACGGGTTGCTATATTTAGAAAGATTACCGTTTGTTAAAGGCAGAATCAATAACAAACAGGGTAGTTGCTAAAAAATAATCAAAGGTAACTAACACACACAAGATTCACTCAAAAGATTTCCATTCATATAATGTTCATCATACAAATGATAATCGAATTAGGGTTTCTTAAAGGGAAATTTTATCCGTACGATTCCTAGGATAGCTGTCACACTCAGAATTATTCTTTCTTATCCTTAAAGTGTGATTGCCTCTATCCGTCCTTAGCACCGCAGGAGATGTGCCCTTAATTATTCAATTTATAGGCTGACACCTCCTTTACAGCTGTCATTCCTTCAGAAACCATAAATGCTAATACATATTCAAAATTATTCTAAGTGTAAAATAAGTCTTCCGGGTAGGCTTTGCAGCAATATTGACTTTCCTAGTGGGCTGTGTGCTCTGCCATCCTTCATAACTTGGTAACATAGAAGTGTGCCCGGGATCAGTTTCCGGGTAGACTTTACTTGAAGAGTATTTTACCAAGTTAAATACTCACCGGGTAGACTTCAATCTTCTTGACTTTGCCAGACTTTGCCCGACAAACCCTTACGAGCAACCTTGTTCTTCAATGGTCCCTTTCAACTCTTTGCTAGAGAATAGCTTATTAGCAAAGTGTGCTCGGCAACACTGTTCCTTGCTTGAGTTGAACCTTGCCCGATGTTATTTAGAGATATTTCATTAAAACATCAAGCCTATTTGGACCACTATATTATTAAAGAATACCTTGCCCGGTCTTCCAATCACTTGGCTTCATGAGCTTGGTTAGCCAGAAGCTTACTCGGGAGTGAACCTTACTTGACTATGAAGAACAGACTTGCTTGATAAAGTGATCCTTGCCCGGATTTGCATATACTAGTGAACCTTGACCAGTAATACACCAATTTACAAACCCTGCCCGGATATCCAATAAAGAAGACTTTTAGAAGATAACCTTGCCCGATAGACAAAATATCATGCCCGACTAAGTAAAAGCTTGCTCGGAAGTCTAAGGTGTGCCCAGATCCATACTTAGCGAATTCTGAGGAGGTTGAGAAGATTCCAATCTTCCATTTATCTCTCTTAGGTCAAATCTTTGACTCAACACTTCGGTAAGCAAAGGTTCCATATGGACATGTAAAGATGGTTGATACATGATCTTTAGGAGCAATTGGAATCTGAAAATATCCGAAGAATCCATCAAGAAAATAGTAGAACATTTTCCCAGATAAGCGTTCAAGCATTTGATCGATAAAAGGAAGTGGAAAATGATATTTTCTTGTGGCATCATTATGCTTCTGGTAGTCAATGCAAACTTGCTAGCCTGAATGGTCCTCATTGGTATTAGTTTGTCCTTCTCGTTCATTACTACTGTCATTTCTCCCTTCTTAGGTACTACTTGAATTGGACTAACCAAGGTGAATCCGAGATTGGGTAGATTAATTCGGCATCAAGGAGTTTGATTACTTCCTTCTTCACCACATCTTGCATGTTGGGATTGAGACGTCTTTAATGTTGGACCACGAGTTTGTATTCTGCCTCCATGAGAATTTTTTGAGTATAAAAGGAAGGACTGATGCCCTTGATATCCATGATCTTCCATGCGATAGCCGTCTTATGGCTTTTAAGAACTTTATGAAGTTCGTCTTTCTCTTCTTTAGAAAGGTGAGATGAAATAATTACTGGGAGATGAGAGCCTTTTTCTCGAAAGTCATATTCGAGATGGTTCGGGGGTACTTTTAATTCTAAGGCTGGTGGTTCTTCGATTGATGGTTTCGATTTTTCATAACATTCGGTGCTCTCACATACTACTTCTGATGTTTCTTGATTGTTGTTGATAGTATTAAGATTATTGTACTATAAAGTGGGTTTAGCGTTGACATCAGTTAAAATTTATGTTTCTGATGGGGTGTTAATGGAAGATTTCCGAACATAGCAACTCACGATAGAATCGATGATGTCGACACAACATAATGTGTCATCGTGATGTTGCGGATGTTGCATAGATTTTCCTATGTTAAAAGTGATAGCTTCATCATTGACCCTGAGAGTGAGTTTGCCGGTGTAAACATCAATTATAGCTTTTGCGGTGGTTAAGAAGGGTCTTCCTAAAATCAGAGGTACACTTTTGTTTTCCTCCATGTCTAGAATTACAAAATCTACTAGGAAAACAAATTTGTCAATTTTGACAAGCATGTTTTCAACAATGCCCCGAGGATATTTAATGAATCATTCAGCTAACTGAATGCTCATGTGGGTGGGTTTTGGTTCTCCTATCCCTAGTTATGCAAAAACCGCATAAGGCATTAAATTAATGCTAGCTCTTAGGTCAGCCAAGGCATTGCTAACAGACAAATTTCCTATTAGACAAGGGATAGTAAAGCTCCCTGGATCGGTCATCTTCGGTGGCAACCTGTTTTGGAGGACAGCTGAAAATTCTTCACTCATGGTGACATGCGATAGCTCCTCCAGCTTCCTTTTGTTTGTCAGCACTTCTTTGAGAAACTTTGCATATTTTGGCATTTGAGTAATGGATTCGATGAAAGGGATGTTGATGTGGAGTTGTTTGAAGAGTTCTCTAAAACTTCCCGTACTGAGCTTCCAATCTCTTCTATTTCAGCCGTCCAGGGTATGGGATAGGTGGACCATAAGTTCGGACTGGTTTCGTAGGTAGTACGGTGCCTGTTGGAACTAGTAATTCCCGAGTTTTGTCAGGAACTCCTTTTTCCATGACTGGTTCTGAAGTTGGTGAGGTAACAGTGGCCGTGCCGCTTCTTAATGTGACAACGTTGGTTTTTGCATTCAGATTTGTGAATGTGTTGCTTGGAAGGGCGCCAGGTGGTCTCTCGGATAATTGTCGGGCAGTTTGTCCGATTTGAGTTTCTAGATTCTGTAGTGATGCTTGTTGACTTTTTAGGTCAACTTCATGCTTCAATAATACTCCGATGATATCAACGGCTCTTGAGTCGGCCATCTTTTATGTTTCATTTGTTTTGGTCATAATTTGGACCAACATTTCTTTGATTTTTTAGTAGCTCGGATTTTGATGGCTACTGGAACTTTGATCTTGAAATTGTGGTTTAGACTGGAAGGATTGATTCATCGGTCTCTTTTCGAATTCGGGTAGGGTTTGAGTGTTACCTCCATCTTTCCAACTGAAATTCGGGTGGTGTCTCCAACAAGGATTGTAGTTGTTGCTGAAAGCGTTGTTTTGTCGGGCGATGAAGTCAACTTATTCCAAATCCATGATAACTTTGTGCAGTCACTTGTCTTATGACTTCCTCCACAGGTGTCACAGGTGAGTCTGGTTTTTGATAGATCGGCTTGAAGTTGTTTGAATTTTTTAGAAAGGGCTTCAAGTTGTGCGGTGACAGGAGTGTTAGAATCGGCGTGGTGCAATCCTTTGGGTGTTGGTGTAGATCTTGGTGGGTTATAAGCGAAATTCTTCTTTGTTGCCTTCTCCATGATTTCAAATGCTTTGTTAGGTGATTTGGATCCTAGGTCTCCACCGGCGACTTGGTCGATGGCCTGTTTGTTTTGACTGGATTGTGCGTCGAAGAAAGTTTGTACTTATAACCATTTGCTTAGTCCATGGTGTGGGCATCTTCTCAGAAGACTTTTGTATCTCTCCCATGCTGCGTGTAATGACTCATCATCATCGGTCCGGAATCCGGTAATGTTGGCTCGGTATTTGGCAGTTTTATTAGGCGGAAAATATTTGAGGAGAAACTGTTCAACCATCTGGTCCCAAGTGGTGATGGAGCTAGACAGAAGAGATTCTATCCAATCTAGGGCTTGACCCCTTAGAGAGAAAGGAAAGAGTTTGAGTTTGATCTAATCTTCTGAACAGTTTTGAATTTTAAAGGTTCCGCAGATTCGTAAGAATCGAGATATATGAGAAAGAGGGTCTTCATCGAGGAGACCATGAAATTAAACTGAATTTTCCACCATATGAATGGTGCTTGATTTGATTTGGAAATTTTCGGTGATTTAGCTTCTAGAGTTGGCTTGGCATACTGGCTCATGTTTGGTTCGTTGTTTTGGGCCGCCATCATTTCTTCGGATTGATTTTCTCATGATGTTGTGGCGTCTACTGACTCGTCTTTGATTGTTTCGGAGGTTTCTGCAGTCCGTTTACGTGCTCGTCGATGAAAGAGTCATTCTGGTTCAGAATTTGGAGAAACAAGCTCAGGATCGAATGTAGAGGACATACATGGGACTAAATCAAATTGAAACTGTTTAAATTAAACTAAAGGTTAGTTGAAGTTAAACTGAAAGTTAGGTTAAACTATTTTAAAACTAAACTAAAATATAATTTAATTAAGTGAAGGTAAAGGTTAGGCTAGCCTTAAAAATATATAATATAATAGTTGGTAAAAAACATTAAAATTAAAAGTTAAAAGTTAAAAATTTGTACAATTCTAAATAATGATTAAATTAAAACTTGGATCGTTCTCAAAAGTGTACCGTTTCCCCGGCAATTGCGCCAAAAACTTGATGTGTGTCATGCTGTGTTGGTAAAATGATAACTGATTGGAGTTTTAGCTTTCGCACAAGATCGTGTTTTAAATTTATAAAAGTGATTTCTACTAAGACTAAACACACACAAAATAGGCAAGTGTACCTATCGTATATGTAGGATAGTATTGGAAAGAACCAAGTATCGATCTGTGGACACAAATGTTTCTAATAATGGATCTTCGTCTTACTTTAATCAGAGGGTTTAATCATTTTGAGGTTGATTTTTAAACTTTTTTTATAAAATATAAAGACTTATACATAATATATATGTGACAAGAAGAGAAATTCTAAATGAGTGTTTCAAATATATGAAGGTTACCATCTAAGATCAAGAATCAACCCCATTTGTCCTTGATTATTATTAAATAAACATGTAATAAACTTGTCCTAATAATATATGATAGAATAGTTCCTCATTCTAAGTGAACATATTCTATGACATAAAAGAAAGTAGCATGCGCATTTTAAAGTCCACACTTCCTAATGTCATGCTGCCACGAGAATGTTAATTTAAGTAGACAAGCAGTTTGGTATGGCAGAACGATTAGGATTGACTTCGATTTCTCAAATACCAATCCTAACAACTTCAGTGGTTGTAGTTAACTCACAAAACCTCCCCTTGGTTGATTTAATTATTTTATAATTACACATTCCATTAACATATGATTTCTTTAACTAGCATGATAACCTAAGCAATCGTGTTAGCAATGTTATTTAAAGTTATCAAAACTAGAGAAATAGATCATAACTTATATCTTAGCATTTCTAAGTACAACATAATGATCCATGTTTATCTTGAATAAGGTATCATTGTATTATTTTTACCATTTCTAGTCTCCAAGAACATGAGTTAACATGAATGATTATTAATCATCAACCTTGATGTATTGAATTAAAGTGATAAAGCATTTCTTCATCAAAGGATAATTGCAAAATAACCTTGTACTATACCAAACTAAACCAAATGCTTCACATAATCATCAAGTAAAATAAAGCTTCTTTATTGACTTTAGATGGTAAATGGAGTTTAGCTCATTATGAGCATTGTTATAAACATTAAAAAGGATGATGATAACAAACACATGATTAAACTAGAACAATCTAACCAAATGTGGATGAATCTTCCTTCTTAATGATGATGGTGGATGATGATGGTGATGGATGATGATGTTAACTTCCAAGCCTTCGAACTCTCCACAAGATCTTCAATATGAATGTAATGTGGGTGTTTTTATAAGAGAAACCCGTTTAGAGATTTTCTTCAAGCACACCAAATGAGTGCATCATAATCCACTATTTATAGGCTGTCTAGAGTGGGAGGCACGGCCCCATGCTTCATGGGGCATAGCCCCGTGCTTCATGAGGCACGACCCTGTGCCTCATGGGGCACGGACCCGTGTCCAGTTGTGCAGTTGCATGTTGTCAGATCATACATGCTGACTCACCACGGGAGCGTGCTTCCTGAGGCACGAACCCGTGCTTTTTAATGACATGTGTTCAATTCTTTTTGTCTTATCTGAAAAGTGATCGCGGCCCCGTGGTTAAGTAGGCCTTTTCTTGTAGATTTTTGTCTTTTCTTGTGTTCAGAAGCATGGGAGCGTGGTTCTAGGAACACGGGGGCGTGTTGAGGTTTTTTTTTTGGTTTTCTTTCATTTTTCTTCGTCTTTTCACTTGTTTCTTCGTTATGGCTTGGGTTTAGCTGATATTGCATTTTAGAGTTATAAGTACTCTTCTGAGCTATATTATTTGATAGAAGTTGCAGTTTTTAAAGGTTATACGATGCTAAAAAGATGTATAATTTTATGTACATCATTAATCATGGATATAAATTTGATACCCTGGCTCCAATGTCTGATGAGGAGTTGCAGGAGTTGTTGGATGGTGAAGTGGAAGACATTTAGAAGAGGATGGAAAAGAAAGATCGTGACCCCAAAAATTTAGAGCTCTTGTGAGACTACACGGCTTTTCTGAGAAAGATTTGAGCCATATGAAATTTGATCAGTTGGAGAATGCATACATTACCACTGTTGAGGCTGTCAAAAGGGATGAACTGGAAAGAATGAAGAAAGCTGGCGCACAACATGGAAAACTGGAAAGATTATATGCCAAGTTTGATGGAAAATGCAGATTGTTGATTGAAAGAGGTATTTCTATTGAACTTGTTGACAGTCTAAGCAGGGAACACATTGATATACACCATAAAAGAATATCAAGAAAAGTCAACTTTTAAAGAATAACTGAAAGGCCAAGAGTGATTACTTTGGCTGAGAAAGAGAAAAAGGAGAAAAAGAAGTTGTGGGAAAATGAATATATTATATTATTTGGCAGATTGATGGAGGCAAGGGGAAGAACTGATGAAACAAAAAATCTAAGTAGGGAAGAGAAGTTGAATATGTATTAAGCTGAGAAGAACAAATCATCAAAGATTCCTTCTATAGTGTCTGTGAATGAAGAACCAGTTGAACATGTAGAGCCATGGAATGATGAGAACAAGATCAAGACCCTTAAAGGCTTGATGCTTAGCAAAGGTATGGCAGAAGGAGTTTTTGACAATCTTGGCAAAGACAAACTTAAACATTTATTCTACATTGAAAAAGCTGAGTGGGAAAAGTTGGAAGCGGAGCAAAGGAAACTCTTAAAATTCCAGTGTGGACCCAAAGGGGAGCTGATTGGAACACAAAGATATGTTCCTAAAGGTCCAACTGATGATGAGTTAATGGAGATGATAACAATCCTGGCACATGAAGAAGAGAACTATTTGCAACTTATTCTATTGCCAAAGAAGAAAATAATTGAGATGTTTGTGAAAGTTGGGGATGTGAGGGCCCATGTACCTAAGAAGAAAACTACTTCTAGGCCCTCATCTGTAAGTGTCCCAATTCCTACCACTAGAGCCTCTCATAAAGACAACAAAAGCCACCTTCTAATGTGGACCTACCAAAGAGGCTGTTCTTTGATTCACAAACTGAGACACTCAAAGTGATTATGACTAGTGGTGAGCTGAAGGAAGTGATCTTTAGAGATGACTTTTTGGATTTCAAGAGGGAGCAGCTGACTGAGATCGTAACTAGGAATCTGTATGATTATCACAACAGACATATGTTTGCTGGAAGACAACAAATGATTTATCTAAACATCTCAGGGAACAAGCTAGGAAGGGATTCCCCATGCTAAACAAGAAAAGGAAACAGGAACTCTCTGATTTTGAAAGGAACAAAAGGGTGAAGAGGATGAGGGAGATCAGATACATTGAAGAAACAATCAAGTCAAAGACCAAGAACAAGTACCCTCTTGCTAATATGATGGAATGCTTAAATATGACGCGGCAGATGGCAAGGCCCAATTATGAAGTCCAGAGGAATGGAAGGATTACTGAAATTGTCTTAGAACCTAAAGATGAGTCCTTCATCCTTAAAAACTCTGATGGACTGGCCTTGGGCATCATCAAAGATGACACAGATCAGGAATTCATTCATGATGAGGACTTGAGGGATATGGTCAGATGGACTCTGCCCCTCAATCATCCTCATGAAAGGGAGTTATTTTTATTTAAAGAAAGAGCCACAAGTTTGAGATTGGATAGAAGACAAGAAGCCTCAAGCTCAAGGAGATGAGTTTAGTAATTAGCTTAGGCTTACTTTGTAATTTCCATGGGACAGAATTCCAACTTGTAATATTTTTTGATTATGTTATGTAATTTCTATTTTGAAATTTTGATGTGGATGTTGGTTAAGTGTATGTAACCTTAGAGGTGTTTTGGTACAGCAGAGGTGTTCCAATATAAGGGAGAATGTTGGGATGAGGAAAAGACATAATGAAGATTGGAATCTTCTCATTCTCATTTAAAATGGCTAAGTATGGATACCGAGCACACTTAGGCCTCCAAACAATCTTTTACTTAATCTAGCAAGGTATTTTGCCTTTCGAGCAACGTTATCTTCTTGAAGTCTTCTTAAGTGTAAGTTCGAGCATACTTCACTTTGTCTAGCAAGGTTGTTCTTCAAGTCAGGCAAGGTTTGTTTCCGAGCAAACCCTTGGCTAAACCATGCTGATACCAAGTCCTTTGGAAGATCTAGCAAGGTTTATTCTTAATAAACAGTGGTCCCAGCAAGCTTGAAGGAAGTTGTTAAGAAAATGCTAAGGACTTCTTCTAGCAAGGTTCATCTCAGAGCAAGCTATAGTGCTACCAGCACAAGCTACAGCGTTACCAGCACACTTTGGTTTGCTCAAATAAGTTAAAGTTAACAAAGAGCTAAAGGGATTTCAGAAGAACAAGTTTGCTCATAGGACTATATCGAGCAAAGTTTGATATGGTCAAGAAGATTGAAGTCTGCTAGATGGATATTTTCTAACAAAAATATCCTAAGTAAAGTCTGCTCGAAGAACTGTTCCCCAACACAGTTTATGGTTTGGTTACCAGGTCTGCTCGAAGAAGACAAAAGTTATAAAGCTTGCTCGAAGACCTGCTTACACTTAGAATCTTTTGTATTTTGTTTGAATATGTAATGTTACTATCATTAGGGTTTCTAGAAGGAATGTCAAGTGTCAGGATAGGCCTATAAAAGGAATAATATAGCGCACGCCTATGACACACGATACCTAGACCTTACACCTGATTGTGATTTTGACGGCTGACATATTCCTGTACAGAAATTTGCCCAAAATCCAAACATTCCATTCTGAAACCCTAATTGATTTCCGATTGTTTTTTACATTATATTAATGGAAACCTTTTGAGTTACAGTGTGTGTTTGTTACGTTTGTGTCTTGTAAGCAACATTTAGTGTGTTAGTGTTTCCGCCATTAATACTCTATTGTTCTTTCCTTAATTAGCAAGACGGTAACCTTCTTGTGACACTTAATGTGTGTGTTTTTATAGTTTTAGAGTGAAGATCAAAGATAAAATTGTATCATCTTGGTTCAAACTTCTCTTAACTTTGGCTTAACAATAAATTAGAGCATGTGATATTAGCTTGTTATGGTGATTAAATGTGGGAATAACACATTATTCCTAAGTCATGTTATTTCATGATATTTAAAGAAATAGAGATGCATAACTTCATGATCTTAACTAAAACATTATTTTATGTAAGCAGGTGGTTTATGATAAATATTAATAAGATAACTCACTTTAAAGATGAGACAATGCCTTAAATTACTAAGTGATTTGTCATTGATACTTTTGTAAAAATAATATTTGTATTATACTTGAAATATCAATTAATATTAGTTGAGTTGTAAAGGATTAACCTTGAATTACCAAATCTTAATCCACACAACTCTTGGACAATTATGGAACTCATGTAATAACCACCCAAGATTTGTTAAAATAGGTTATGTTGCACACTCACTCAACGAGTAATTAACCGAATTAAGTGGGTGAATATCAATAACCTGTTTCTACAAACATTGTTGATAAGTCCCATTTAAAATGATTAATCGCTACAAATATTCCACTTAGTCCATGTCAACATTAGGATTCATGTTTTTTCCCCGACCAACCCTTACAATAACGGAGATTTCTCTACTTGACATCAAGCTCGGAACTTGGCGGCTCAGTTCAAAGATTCTTGTTTTAATAACCAAGCCTTTATAAGAGTGGAAGTTCCTCCGATTATTGTCAAACTCGGTACTTGGTGTATGTTTTAAGGTTTGCCAAGGCTTCGCAAGACTAGCAATTTTTCAACTTACAGTCAAGCTTGGAACTTGAGGTATTTTTTAAGACTATTTTAACATTCCTCATCAAGTGATAATTGCAAAATAACCATTACTCAATAGAAACTGATCAAACGTTAACAATTATTATTAAACTTTAATTAAGATTCATTATAAACTAAGATGATACTATGAAAGTTTAGCCAATAATAAACATAATGTTAATCATCAAAGTAACAGATACAAACATTATCTAATTTAAACAATATAACCAATTTGGATGATTAATATTTGATGCTAATGACTTCTTTCAAGAGTTTAATCACCTTAATCTTCAAGGGTTGGATGGATTGGATTATTTCTCTTATTAATGGTTGTGAAAAGAGGTGGTTGAAGTGGAGTAAATGAGGTTGGAAAGTGAATTGATTGAATGACATGAGCATTCAATTTATAGGCTGCCCAGGTGACCTTAACACGGCCGTGCTGAGCATAACACGGCAACTGTGACTTGTTTTGTCCTGATGCATGAAATGATTCATCATCAGATCCTACAACATTGGTTAACACGACCGTGGTTAGCTGGGTAAGGCCGTGGTGAGTTCACAACAGTCCAAAACTCCTCCAGTTTTATCATTTTCCTTGTACTGAAGACATGGTCGTGTTTTGGGAAGGCATGGCCGTGTTTTGCTTCAGAGCCTTCTATTTTGTCTTTTCTTATTGTTCTTGATAACATGGGTATGTTTAAGTTAACATGACCATGTTTTGGCTTCCTGATTTTTGTTTTCACTCCGTGTGCTCTAGGCATAGCCATGTCTTAATTCGCCATGGGGTGTGTTGAGTCTGTTTTTTACCATTATCTCATTTTTCTTCGTATATTGGCTCGTTTTATTCCTTAGGGTTATATTTACCTATAGATAGAAACTATAAACATTAGTGGTTATTTATTCTAATAAATTTGGTGATCTTACGCTTATTTGGAGATACTTTAGTGCTGAAAAGATGTATAAATTCTTATACATCACTAACTACGAAAACTATTTTTATATTTCATGTGAAAAGTCTTGTACCCAAATAAACTGAAACATGTCCAATGCCCATTTAAGAACCAGAACCAAATCAAAACCTTTTTAAAATGGCATGTTTTGACCTGAATCAAACTGTTACGTTTTGAGAATGGCCCATTTTAACCCCTGACCAAATTGATATCTTCTAAAATTGAGCTATTATGACCCAAACCAAATCGATACGATTTTAAAAAGACCCGTTGAAACCCGAACGAAATTGATACCTTTTTATACTGACTTGTTGACCATAACTAAACTGATACCCTTTTAAAATGACCCATTTTCACCCTAGCCAAAGCAAATCGAAACACTTCTAAAATGACTCATTTTCATAAATGAAAGTTAAAATAACAAACTCAGAAACCTATTACGGACGAATCGATTTCAATACTATAAGCATCTAGTTCTCTAATATATTATCGGTGACTGAATACTTTATGTGAAGTGTGTGTGTGTGTGTGTGTGTGTGTGTTGAGAGAGCAATTAGGTAGCGTAACGACACTCTGATAATAATAATTTACACTTGCCTAATTTATGAATCAGGTTACAGGTATATATATAAAATGAATCTCATCCGTTATACATACCATAACGAATGGGGATCATTCGTCTTCAATCCCTAACTTGTCTTAAAGTATAGCGAATAACTCATTCGCTGTACCTCATTCGCTAAACAACCTTAACGAATGGTACTTAATAATAGCGAATAGGCTCATTCGTCAAACAACCTTAATGAATGGCCAATAATCATAACGTATGATTTCATTCGTTAAACAAACTTATCGAATGACCACATATACATAACTAATGGACTGGTAATTTACAAAAAGCCCTTTTACATTAATAAAGATAAATTACAAGATAAACAAAGACCGAGACAACAAAACAATGCACAAAAAACCTCCCCCTCGTCTCGTGCTCTTTGTCTTCGATCACTTGAATCTTTTCGTCTTCCAGTCCATACAAATATGAACTCCAAACGCATTGCAAACACGCACGACACGTTGGAAATGCATAGCACGTTCATAATCCTTAATATCACCAAAAATGATTTGATTCTAGAATAGCTCGCTGTTGTTCGATTCTGATAAATTAACTAACCACATCGGATCGATAACTCATATGAATTCCGTCTTTAATCCTGTACAAGGTACGATAACGGCCTCACCGGTGCGGTTGTCGTAATACCACCGGTTGAATGTCTGGTAAAGACTTTGGGGAAAAGTCTTTACAGGTACACATTTCATCGTACACGGCAGATTTACCTTCAACACAAACTTCCTCCACCCTATTCTTGGATTGATTTCATCGATGTACTTTCTCGTCGGAACCTGTGGCTTAAAAAATATATAACCATGATTTACCTCAAACAACAGGTGTTGATGAAACCATCTGATGTGCTAAAAGTAGTCTAACAATTATTAACTAAATTACACTAATCTAGACACGAAGTAATACTTTAAACTCTCTAAAATTCGACTAAACTACTAACCGGCAAGTGAACCGTACGACTCTAATAAAGCTAAATAAGTCCGGATATCGAACTCACCAGACTCTTTAAATTACGTAAATTAACTAATTCGACTCGACTAACTGACAAGACTATTTAATTATTATTATTATTTTTAAAGGGGTTTTTACTGAAAAACTAAATTTAAACTAATTAAGAAAATAAATAAAATAAATAAAAGACAAATTTAATTGATTTGACGATGAAAAACACCTAGACTAGAATCCCCAAAGTTTTAGTTACCAATTACTAGGAAAATGATTGTTATGGAACTGGGATCATAAAATAATCACTTTAAAAAACACGAACAGGACCCCAGGCCCTTCTCAAGAAGAAACCTACGGATTTCTATTAAGTTCTTAGAAACACCAATTTTAATATTAAACTTACTTAAGGTTATCTAATTAATTATGATAGAGTACCTTTATAATGAGATCCTACCTTACAGCGCGAAAATCAAATGTAATTTGAACAACTTAATTGACTCGCTAGACAATATTAATTAATCAGACCTAGACGGACTCATTACGAATAACTAAATAAACAATCTCAATCAACAAAGATCTAGCAATAACATATCACCTTACAGCTTTCTAGGTTAGCAGCACACTTTTATTCGTTTGACTAATAATATTATTCCTATGATCTTATTCGAATTCAATCATAAAATAGTCAAAAACACATGGTAGATGACCTAACAAAATCCTATTAATGAAACAATCACCAAAAATTTTGTGGAATAATAAAACTAGAACAACCAAATACACATACGCATAAATCAAATAAACCAAACAATTTACTGAATCATAAAATCACAACGAAAAGCAAATTCCAAATAAAATAAAACTTCAAACAATGGTTCATCATAAGCCTCGGCAGTCTAATAAGTTTAGCTTAGCATCTTAAAATCAAAGTAACTAAAATAATTAAGTTCAACAACCAACCTCATAATTAAAATAATAAATTCAAACCGAATATTGATGATGCTTGGTTGAATAGGTGTTAAACCCAAATGATCTCGACTCAAACCTAAGGCTTTCTCTCTTTATAATATTCTTCTTGCGGCTGTGTGTTTCTCTCTTTCACGTGACCTTCTTGGCTCCTATTCTTTTTCGGCCGTATGGTTCTTTTACCCCCAAAATCAGCCAGCTCACCCCAGAATTCCTTTTGAATAAATTGTCGGCCTCCTCTTAAATAATAATGATCCCTCTTTTAATTCATTTTTTATGTCGGTTCAATATCCACAGCCCATCATATATCTTGGCTCAATAGACATAGAGATATCTTTGTTGTCAAATTCCACTTATCTGCTTACGCGACAATCGTGAATATCCTACTTACCAACATATGAATTAGTGATCACATATAACAATTAATAATTCATTTAGAGTCAATGTCTTTTAAATCTACGTATTACATTCAGAGAATATAATTTCTAATTTAGCCACTTTATTTAACACTCATTTATGTATGATCACTAGTAAAATAAAATAATTTAAGTTAAAAGAAAGATCATGTATAGAAAACAGTGATTACGAGTAAATGAACTAAACGAGTCAGTAATAATTGTTGTTGAGTTGGCCCGACCCTTCATTACTTATTTTTCATGGACAAAACGTTATACCCACAAAAGATTTCCGTTTACCCATTTATCAAATTGTCCTTTCATTCACAAGGCTGAGCCTACTGACACATCCCAAATTAAGTGTGTTTTCTTTTATATTATCTCATATTATTAGTAGTTTGAAAAACCAATTTTTGATTTTTCTATCATCTTCCACTTTAACGCAAAAAACTATATTCAATGGACATTTTTAAAACACTTTTTTTATTTTTTTTATTTTTATATTTTAAAGTTAAATTTAAAAACTACCACTCAAATATCATATCCCCACACTTAAATTTTTCTTTGTCCTCAATGCAAGGATTAGGACGACTTAAGGGGGTGTTTGGGATTCCTTATTTTCACCAACTTATAACTTATAAACTTTTTGAAAAGTTAATAAGGTGTATAAGGTGTTTGGCAAACCATAAGGGCTTATGGATTTTAGCTTATGGTGAAGGCAAAATAGAGGGGTTTTGAAAAGTTAGGAATATATAACATATTAACTTAATGAGTTTGATTTACCTATTCACTCCTCTCACCCTTAAACCCTATTACACTGTTGTTTTTAAAAGTGTCCCTTTTGGTCTGTTGGGACTTATATTTTAGACCGATGCATCAAATTAGTTTGTGGGTGAAAAATATATTATTTTGGTCTCAACCAAGGGTGGATGGCTTGAAGAGCAAGTCATGCTAGACTAGTATAAATAGATGTTTTTATTCATTTGTCTAGTATGAGTGTGTGTATTGTGTATGTGTGAGATTTAGGGTTTTATCCCTTTGAGAGAGTCTCCGCCTCCAAGAAGAGCTCTCCTGGTGGCGGCTGATATTTCTTAATCGATTGTATGTATGAATGTATGTATGTATGAATGGTTCATCTTTATGAGAATCATTCGACTAATATTATCATACTACCATTTCTATCTTGTTTGTGTTTTGATTACAATTGTTCATCCTATTATTGATTGTTAATCAAATCAGACTCTCTCCCAATACACCTCATCCGTCCAGACATCTTTCAAGAGTGAATACGAGTTAGATTCGATCCTAACCCTAGACCCGAGCTCCACACCGTTGTTTAATAATGATTATTCACGCTTCAGCACCGGGGCTCGGACTTGTCATGGTCATTTTGGTTTTCCCAAACACATAAGCTACTCCAAACATTCTTTTAAAAACTTCTTTTCAAAATTTCATAAGTTTATAAGTCCTTTTAATCAAAAGTCCTTTTGCGCTAAAATAATCAATCCCAAACACACCCTAAAATAAAAATGAAGTCGGACTACAAAAAATTAAAAACCTAAAAATAAAAATAAAAACAAAATAAAAAGTTAATAAACTAGATAATGGAAAAGACATAGCTTGTAAAATGCGCATAAAATATGATACTAAAGTCTTCTACCATGAATGCCCTCCAACTACGAACGTGCCCAGCAAATAGTATCTCCTTCTCTCACACACGAACATAAGCGGCAAAAATTCAACAAACAATATCTAGAAATATATCTTATTAAATAAACCAATTTGATAGACATTATGCATTCAAAGTATTTCACTAACCCACAAATATATAAAACATGAAAAATAAGGAGCAAATAATAACTAAAAAGTATACAGCTCAACTGCTCCATCCCCACACTTGTCTTTTTCAATATACTCTTCCTTGGGGATCCTCTCTCTAGGTCACTCAATCTTTCTTCAAATCGGAAAAACTTAAAAACACAAAAACAAATAAGAACTACAAAAAACTATGTTAGTGACTTGATTAAATATACAAATTCTGTGAAACTTCCCCACACTTGAACTTAATCAGGAGGTTTATCCTTGATCTGGACCCTATCTAACCCGTTTAGTTCCACCCGGAATTTATCAAACAGTAATATATCAATTATGGAACCGCAAAATATTAAATTAGAATTAAAAATGAGTAACTGGTCTGACCACCTATATTTACACTTAACTGGCAAGCGCCGAATGTGTTGTAAGTATCGAGAAGACTGGTCATGTTTGACATGCAAAGGCTTTTTCATTCCTGTATACCATCTCCTAAAATTTACGTAAGTTCGGTTCTCAGGTAGTTTCTCATTCTTGACATTCTCCCATGGTGCTGATTCCGGTTTAAAATTCAAAACACATACTTTGGGGCTGGCAGTGGTGTGCATCCTTTAACACCACATCATCATCTACAACGTCCTCTACAAGTAGGGCCTCGAAATACGCAGTGTCCCCATAAACATCCAATGTACACCCCTTGTCATACTCCAACAATCCATCCAACTCCAGATCAAGGAATTCATCTTCCTTACTCAATTCATTCACAACCACGTCCTCAGAACCAAACATCAGCTCGAGTGACTCTCCCAAATCTACATCTTCCTCAATCACGGGTTTCACCACATATGATTTAAAATACGCAAGTTGCTCTTTTTCGTCTATTTCATCATCGGAGCCACTGTAAACACCTGCAAAATCAACAACGCATACCTGTGTGGCCTTAGGTGGGACTTTATTAGCCACTCGTGTCTCCGTATCTGGGATATTCTCCTCTGAATCATCTATATATTCCATGATTGGCTCTTTCCCTTCTTTTGGAAACATCGGGAACAACTCGCCCAACCTATTCATGTATCCTAAATAGTTTCCTTCCGCATCATACTTATAACCAGGTGTCGGTTGTTCCTCCAGCTGCACACTCTTCTCTTTGGTTTCTCAAATGAATTCACCATCTGACTCGTACACGCATTGGGAAATCTGCTTTGACCCTTCTTCCACCTTTGTCATTATTCCGGAGATTTCCTTAACTGAATCTTGGAGACCTGCAAAAACAGATAGTTGATTTCTTAGTATAGCATCATGTTCAGCTAATGTTTGTTGGTATTGGGCATCCTTCTCCAATGATTGGGTCAACAAATCCTCGATCTTATTCAAATACGCCTTAGCACCCCTGTTGGGGTTGCTCTCAGAATGTTGACCATAATCTTGCCCTTGTTTGTATTGATATCCCCGATCCGGTTCGTTATAAAAATATGACTGGGACCCCTATGAAAGATAAGACTGTTTCTGCACATAGGGGTTAGTACGATTATATGGACATGCACGAGTCATATGAAAACCACCGCATCTATAACAAATAAAGCTAGAACCCTTGTATGGACAATCATGGGGTAAATGAGGATCACCACACGTATCACAATTAAGGTTACTATTGTATAGACATTTAATGGTAAAGCGAGGTCCATTACAAATTTCACACATAATTACAAGAATCTATACAAGAAAAAGACATGGATAATTAGACACCTATGACTCAAAGAAAAAAATAAACACGTAAAAATCTAATTAACTAAAACCCTAAAAACACAAAAGCAAAAACACAATAGCACGTATATAGCAAGTAAGTACAATCAGAGTTAATAACGCAATCGCCAAGAGTCCCCGGCAACGGCGCCCAAAACTTGATGTGCTTAAAGTAGTCTAATAATTATTAACTAAATTACTCTAATCTAGACACTAAATAATACTCTAGACTCTCTAAAACTCGACTAAACTACTAACCTGCAAGTGAACCGATCGACTCTAGTAAAGCTAAACAAGTCCGGATATCGAACCCACGAGACTCTTTAAATTATGTAAATTAACTAATTAGACTCGACTAACTGACACGACTATTTAATTATTATTATTATTATTATTAAAGGGGATTTTTACTGAAAAACTAAATTTAAACTAATTAAGAAAATAAATACATAAACAAAATACAATTTTAATTAATTTTAATCAGATGACGATGAAAAACCGCCTAGGCTAGAATCCCCAAAGTTTTAGTTATCAATTACTAGGAAAATGCTTGTTATGGAACTGGGATTATAAAATAATCACTTAAAAAAACCCGAACAGGACCCCTGACCCTTCTCAATAATACACATACGGATTTCTATTAAGTTTTTAAAAACACCAATTTTAATATTAAACTTCCTTACGGTTATCTAATTAATTATGATATAGTACCTTTATAATGAAATCATACCTTACAACGCGAAAATCAAAGGTAATTTGACGAACTTAATTGACTCGCTAGACAATATTAATTAATCAGACCTAGACGGACTCCTTACGAAGAACTAAATCAAGCAATCTGAATCAACAAAGATCTAGCAATAACCTATCACCTTATAGCTTTCTAGGTTAGCAGCACATTTTTATTCGTTTGAATAATAATATTTTTTATATGATCTTATTCGAATTCAATCATAAACTAGTCAAAAATACATAGTAGATGACCTAACAAAATCCTATCATATGAAACAATCACCAAGAATTTTGTGGAATAATAAAACTAGAACAACCAAAACCAAGTACACATGCGCATTAATCAAATAAACCAAAACAATTTATTGAATCATAAAACCTTAACGAAAAGCAAATTCCAAATAAAATAAAACTTCAAACAATGGTTCATCACAAGCGTAGGCAGTCTAATAAGTTTAGCCTAGCATCTTAAAATCAAAGTAACTAAAATTATTAAGTTCAACAACCAACCTCATAAGTAGAATAATAAATTCAAACCGAATATTGATGATGCTTGGTTGAATAGGTGTTAAACCCAAATGATCTCGACTCGAACCAAAGGCTTTCTCTCTTTATAATATTCTTCTTGCGGCTGTGTGTTTCTCTCTTTCACGTGGCCTTCTTGGCTCCTACTCTTTTTCGGTCGTAGGGTTCTTTTACCCCAAAATCAGACGGCTCACCCCAGAATTCCTTTTGAATAAATTGTCGACCTCCTCCTAAATAATAATGATCCCTCTTTTAATTCATTTTTTATGTTGGTTCTATATCAACAACCCACCATATATCTTGGTCCAATAGACATAGAGATATATTTGTTGTCAAATTCCACTTATCTGCTTACGCGAATATCCTATTTACCAACATATGAATTAGTGATCACATATAACAATTAATAATTCATTTAGATTCAATGTCTTTTAAATCTATGTATTACATTCAGAGGATATAATTTCTAATTTAGTTACTTTATTTAACACTCATTTATGTATAATCACTAGTAAAATAAAACAATTTAAGTTAAAAGAAAGATCATGTATAGAAAACATTGATTACGAGTAAATGAACTAAACCAGTCAATAATAATTGTTGTTGAGTTGATTTATTAGTTGTAGCTCGTTATCTCAAGTTTAGTAAAAGTGTCAAATTTTAGCCCATTATCTCTTAAAACCTTAAAAACTAATACATGAACCAAATAATAATAAGATTTAATAGAAATCTGGCTCAAGTATGCTTAAACGTGTAAGAAGTATTTATATAATAATATGTATAATTTAGGCTTCCATCACAAAGTATGTGCAACATGTGAAGTCATCAATTATACAATGTTGTCACTGGTTCACACCTTCACAACCACTTAACAAAACCCATGAAGTAACTTTAAGGTGGGGAATTTCCCTTATGTTGATCATATCTCAAACTATCAATGAAATTAACCAAAGAATACTTTCATACTACACTCCGGAGCATTGCTTGATGTGTCATTTGAAATCGATACGGTAGCGGTATTTTCTGAATTTGACTTAGGTATCGGTACCGAACCGAACCGAACATATTTGGTACTGATACCAAGATTTTGGGAAAATCGAGATCACGTGATTTTCGGTACCGGTCGGAACCGAGCTCATCCCTGGTTAAATAAAACTGAATATGAAACAGGTTTCGTAACTATAAGGAAGCATAAAGATTGACTTTCCAAAAACCACTAATCTTACCAAAAAAAAATTTAAATATATTCCTTTTCATCAAAAAAAATGAGAAGGTTCTATTTTGTTGCCAACTCATCCCTAGCTCATCTCTAACATTTTTTTATTTTTATATAACAATATAATATTCATATTAAAGGTAAAAAATCGTTTGTTATTATGGTAAAAAAAAGTCGTATGAAAAAATTATGGACGTTTTAAAATGATAGTGGATTGACATGTGTCTTGCATGCGTAGAGAAAAAATCATCATAAGTGGGTTATTACCTTCATGCCCTTCTCATGAATTTTTTTTCGTAAATTAATCTTCACCGTCCAAATTTAAGATCAATGGATTAGATTTCTTCTCACGCTTCTCATTTTTGTTATACTTTGTATTTTAACTTTACCTTTAAAACATAACCCATACAATGAACATAAATACGTAGAGTAGGGGTGCACAAATCTGGTATTAGAAAAAACTCAGGTTCGGATATAATCGGATATTACAATACACAGGCACGCACAAACACTAATATCCAGGTATTCAAAAAAAATCCAGTTCGGCTACGCAAAAAACCCGGTTTGAGTATGCAAAAAACCAGGGTTTAGGGTATAACTAGAATTGGGTTTCGGGTATAATTAGAACCGGGTTTCAAGTATTATCGTGTTTAGATCGGGAACTGGTTCGGGTTCGGCTTTCAGCATTGAAAGTTATACCCTATCCATACCCTATTGGTATGGTTGGGTTCGGGTATTAAAATCCATGGTTTAAAAAAAACCGGTTCCGGGTTTTTTTCGGGTCCATTGGGTTCGGATTTTTTGTGCACCTCTAACGTAGAACGCACAAACCAGTTTTGGGACAAATGAGCCGAATTGCTTTGATTTGTATGGTTCGGTTCATTTCAACAGTTCATAAAGCATACACCTCTCAAACATCAAATCAAGAACTTCAATCATGTCTTTACCACCAAAACAACAAAACCAAGATCCAAACATACAAATTAAAACCATTATCCAAAACAAGTCCATCATCATCAGCAGATCATAAACTAGAATCAAGCCTTAGGCTTCAGCAGCCGGCTGAGTCACACCATACTTGATCAACATCTTACTCAAAGCATCAGGCGAACAAACCTCGTACTTAACCTTCCCAGAACTTGACAAAAAGATCTCAGCCAATTCAAGCTTATCAGAACTCAAACTAGTACTATCCATTGTCTTACTAAGCACCTTAAGCGCCAGCTGGACCGCCTCTTCCCGACAAATATCATCCTTATAATCCTGCTTCAACATCGACTGCGCTGCCTGATTGTTAGCCCCGACCGCTGCAGCCTTCCACCCGCCATAGTTCCCACTCGGGTCACTCATATAAAGCTGAAACCCATAATTCTTATCCCACCCCGCAAACAAAAACGAGACCCCGAAAGGTCGTAGCCCACCGAACTGCGTGTAGCCTTGCTTGGTGTCACAAAGTGATTGGACCAGTTGTTCAACCGGCATCGGCTCTTGGTACGAAAACGTGTAACGTTGGGCTTGAACACGGGCCGTGTTGACTAGTATGTTGGCGTCCGACATTATCCCGGCTACCGCACACGCCACATGGTCGTCGATTTTGTACATTTTTTCGGTGGAGGTTGAGGTTTGGAGGAGTTTTGATGTAACTTTTTTCTCACCAACTAGAACCACGCCGTCTTTTGAGAGGATCCCAATCGCGGACCCTGCATTGCCGATTGCTTCCATCGCGTATTCAACTTGGTAGAGTCGGCCTTCCGGGGAGAATATCGTTGTTCGGCTGTCATACCTTCTCGACATCTGTTTTTTTAAGATTTTATAAAAACAGAATGTGTTATAAAGTATATAAGGTTTTGTCATAACATCTTCACATATATGAATTCATTTATATTTCCTAAAATCTAAACTGGCATAGTTGTTTGAACTTTAAAGCATTCTATTAACAGAAAGGTAACGACTATAAGAGATAATACTATATTCAACATGTCCGAAAATATAATTACCAGGTAATTTTGTTGTTTGTATAATCTGCAGACTGCAGGTATATATGAGTTTTAAGAAGCATTTTAGAAGCAAATAGACGTACAAAGTCATCGTTAAATTCATCTTAACTAAGAATGTTGTAGTGACAGCCTGACTGGATTATTTTTAGATTCAGAAGTCAATTCATACGATAGAATTTAAGAATCAAGACCAATCTTGCAAGAAATCAAAGTCCAAAAACCTAAATAGAGGTCAATAAAACTGTCCTTGAAGATCGTATGACATCTTACCGAAAATTAATTACAAACATCGTTTATTCCAAGAACAGTATACTTTGTTTTAATAATATTATACTATTATTTAGAAAGTATAGTGCATCAAAATTAGTCTTTGAATTCACGTTGTTTTGATTTATAATGCAATCTCTTCATGGGTATCAGCGAAAGTTATTCATTGAATTTAGAAGATAATTACACTTTGGATTATAAACTAAAGACAAAAATGTCTGATACATTTGAATCCAAAATGTCTAGCAAGAAATGAAAACAAGGAAACATGAGTCACAAAACACGACACATAAAATGGATAACCAACCCATGAAAACTAATTTCCAAGTTCCATCTTATTCACACCTGCACATATAACTAACTAGCTATCACTGAATCATAAACTCAAAAAGTTCACTGAGCATTAGTAGAGTCACATATAAAACATTCTAATAGCATCTTCAAATATATGAATTCTTCTTGTATAATTCCAACCATCACTTGATAAAAGTAAGTCACCACTCAGTGAACAAGTTTAATATCTAAACTTGAATAGTTGTTTGAACTTCGAAGCATTCTTTTAACAGAAAGATGGAGATAAAACTACATTCAACATTCCCTAAAAACAACTACCAGCTCATTTTCTTATTTTACTGTTAGTACGTCTCTCTCAACGGCACGCCGTTCCCAGCATAAATCAATCTTAACCAAGAATCTTTCAATAAGTAAATTATTTTTTAGGTTAAAAGCTAATACAACTTTATAACCAAAACCAATATTACAAGCAATCAAACTCGAAATTGTATTGTATTGTATGTATGACATGTTACCCTAAATCCTAATTATATTCACCAAACGCTATTAAACTACATACATACATACATACATACAACATAAAATCAGAATTCAAATCAAATATATTAACCTAACAATGATTCGAGTGAACATATATTTGACCTAACTCCTAAATCTACGAACAAATTGAACATAAAATTTTAATTAATTGGAGGAATGAGATTGAGGCTGACCTTTATCTGATTGAAGAATGAAAATTATGAGCGCAGTGGTGAGGTTTATACTCTCGCTCGGTACGGAGTTTTATTGTGCCCCAAGATTCTTTTTATTTTCATCATTTTTTTTTTCATCTGGGTTCTAAATTTTTTTTTTTTTTTTTGAACTTAAATTCAGCTTTTTTATTTTTATATTTCATAGAAACATCCAAACGATTTACAATGAAGTGGCAAGTAAGCGGGCAACAAGCTGCGCCGCAATCCCCTTTTGGATAGCAAACCCAATCCGACTAAAAACAAAGTTTTGATTCTTATGGGCTGATACGTTACTATACACAACTTTATGAACCCTATTCAAAAGGTCCACGGCATCCGGAGCTAAGAAATCAAAAGTGTCAAAGGCGAAGGGGATAAACACGTGTTGATTCTCCAAACAAGCTCTCTCGTGTTTAGCAACCTTGTCCAATGCCGCCTTCAATGCTGTCTGGCCTGCTACAAATCCAATGTCCCTAATCCCAACAAGAGGGGACACTCCTGTGAGGTCGACACAAGCGTGTTTTCCCCTACCCACCCAAAAACAAGTATATCGGCTGGTCGTAATGTAGATCTCCCTTCTTGAGGATCCGTAAGAAAGTTTACGAGGGCTTCCTTTTTAGCCGAAATTCCGGCTCGTTTAAGAACATCGCATAGAACATCCCTCACCAAATCATGCCTGTACTTAAACCCAGGCAACTCTTTGCAGTGAACCACATGCTCGCCAAAAGAATCCAAACAAACCTTACGACAAACCGGGAACGGCTCATCTACTGGAAACAAAGGGATCATTAACCGATACTTCAGGATGGCCCGGTACTCCAAAGCCGACATATGTTGGCCCAATCCTTCAATAGGGAGAACACTTAAGAAATCTTGAGCCCGAGGAGCCCGAAGACACTCAAACACCGATTTCTGACGAGGGGATAAATCAAACTTCATTTCCAAACTTTTGATGATTCCACTATAAAGGGCACTCGCCAAAGCATGTTGGGCTTTAGGGGGGCGGTGTCTTTATTAGAGAAACCGCTAATGTCAAAATCGGGAAGTGAAATGTGCAACCGATCTATCGCACTCCCATAATCGGAGTCAAACCCTTCAATACCACAACCTCGAAGAATGTGGTCTTGTAATTCCCAAGATTGCGCCCTCGAGGCCACAAACGCATAAGTAGAAACGTCTGAAGCTGAACATAAACCCAAACCTCCAAAACGAGTCGGAAGTGATGCCAACCTCCATTGAAAATCTCCAAAGAAGGGACCACCACAAACCACAATGTGCTCAATCGTCCCCCGAAGGCCATTGTCAAACACAGAAACTGCTTCCCCTACATACACAGGTTGGCATATTCTGAGACCAAACAACAACTTTCCGACTCCCATACATGAGCGAAGCAAAAGGAGCTCGCATTGAGGGTCCCGCAAATGCGGGAGATAGCTCATCAACTCCACAGCTCGCGAAGCCCTTTTCATAGCAAGTTCACTGATGAACCCGGCATCCCGGCTAACGGCTCCCCCGAGGAGTTTCACACCTAACACCGGTCTTCCAATCTCACAGGGAAACACCCCCTCCTGCACCTTAACCCCATTGCATAACGGCCAAAATACTTCGGTTTTCTTAATATTAAGTTCAAGGCCCAGGCGGGGACCCTCCGACCTGATAATATCTAAAGCTTTGGCAACCTCTTTAGAGTCCCCAATAATTGTACCATCATCTAGGTACCAAGCATGAAAGAGAAGCTTACAGGAACTCTGGACTAGATGAATAAGTGGGTGCAGAACTAAGGCGAAAAGAAGAAGTCCCCCTGCTGAACCCCAGTGGTGGACCAAATGTGGTCATCCCCCACATATAGCCTGGCCGGTTGCCCATATAAAAAGTTCACCCATAAGGAAATAGATGGACATCGGGCCCGAACCTCATTCAGAAGGGCAGTCCTATCCACCAAGTTGAAGGCATTACAAAAATCAATAGTAAGCATAGCCAATGACCCATTAGAATGGAACACGGTATGTTGAAAAACGGTTCGGTTCCAGTTGACCCGTCTAACTAATAAAAAACATTTTATGTCTTTTCTTTTTTATAAATATACTAGTTTTAAAACCTGTGTATTACACGAGATGAAACAAATATTCTATATATTTATAATTATATATAAGTAAAATACATATTGACAAAACTCTTCAAAAGAAAGAAATCATACATAAGAGTATTATAATGTTGTTCTTTATAGATCAATTTCAGTTGGAATTTATATTCTATATAATAAAAGAAACTTTGCATTTATAAATTAGAGCACGTGTATTGCACGGGATAGAAAATATAAATAAGCATACTTTTTATATTATTGCGCACATGTGAAAAGAAATTTTATTCCATATAATAGTGATAAGGCATATTGGTTTTAAATAATCTCAGCTATCATCTTTTGATTGTCGTTGGTCCCAACTAATAAAATGGATGGTGCCAATCCCACCTTTTAACATGTTTACTTCCAACCTGTGTAATACACGAGATGCTTCAAATAGTACAAACACAATTAAACGTAAACAGTAGGTACTTAATAATGTAAAAAGATATTATATATATACCTCTGCCTATACTATGTGTAAAAAGAAATTTTGCATTTACAATTTACAAATTTCAAAAATCCCATTGTATACAACATTTGAACAACTTGGATATTGTTTTATGAATCCAGCCAAGTAACTTATTCCTAATAAAAAAGACAACAATGTATAAATACATAATTAAAATAAATCCCAATATAAAAAGTTATTATCTTTCTTTCGGCAGTGAATTGTAACTGAGATGATGCAGACCAACTAATATTCATCTAGATTATCGATCTCCCGTTGTAGGTCTTTAACTTGGATTTTGCTTCCACGCCTTCCATATCTTTCCAAAGCCATAAATTCGGCTCCATTTCCTCACAATAGTTCTTTGCACTCTTATCACCTTGTCTTTTAGCAGGTTGAGTTTGGAGTTCTTGTCCATCTCCATGACCAAATAAGTTCATTGCAATCCCACTGGTTGCAATCCTTAACATGTTCAACAAATTTGTTGCAAAATCCAAATGATTATCTAATTCAATCGAATAAACGTCATTGAAAACATCATTACAACACCAGTATTCTTCTTGATTTCAGCAAACATTTTTTTTACAGAAATCAGATGATTCCTAGAAAAACATATTTATAATTATATGATAAACAAACAGATACCAAGTAAAATACTTACCAACTTGGAGAACGTGTGGTTCATCAACACCATCAAGAATTTTCACCCGGTATTTAATTTCGGCTTTCTATGTTAATTTACAATAATATTTTAATTACACTAATGCACAGATAAATGAATGTATTGTACATGAATGTAATGAAATAACTTGATAATCACAATTACTATTATTCAATACCTTGAGATTACTTTGTATGTGTCGAAGCACGAAATGAATCTGACCTGATCCATGACGATGTTTCCACGGATTTTCGAGATGAACGAACCACGTCTTGATCTTCTTCTCCGGCTGCTTGAGACCTGCAATGGTTTTTTGGGGGTGTGGAGGTGACTGCTAAGAAATCCTGAGGATCTCTTGTTTACAGACACAAAAAAGTGGTAGTGGCTCTTATTGAGCATGACCCTTTAATAAGGAGGTAGAGACCTCCTTATATAGAGAGTCTTATGGCCACCATCATGGTACCCTAATGGGCCTAGCCCAGTTAGGGTTACCTCCACAAAACCCCCTCAGCCCAATAACATTGTATTAGTCCATATAATAAAATAAGCCAAACATTAATAAATTTAGGGTCGTAAAACCGGGTTTAGTACCATACCCCTACAAGCCCCCCAAGTCCAGCGTTGCTCCTGGGCGCGCAAGCGTCTAGGTGGAGCGCTGGACTTTATGAGGTGTGTTAGGTCATGGGGCGGTTTTTTCCCTTTCCTTCGGCCTTGTCTTTATTGTCTTTGAGTTTTGGGAGGTTTTCCCCATGATGGTGACATGTTGCGGTCCTTGTGATAATGATGGTGCCCTGGCATAAATAAGATATAGCACGCATCATAGTGGCGCGAGGCCTGATAAAAGATGGAGCGCGCAACTTGGTAATAATGTAACATAACTTGCGCGCGAGGCAGCTTGAGAGTTATGAGTAATAAAGCCTGCGAGCGAGGCGACTTACGGATTTATAAGAATAATAAAGCCTGCGCGTGAGGCGACTTACGAGCTGTAAGAATAATGAAGCTTGCGCGAGTTGCGGCTTACGAGCTATAATAATAATGAAGCTTGCGCGCGAGGCGACTTGTGAGCTGTAAGAATAATAAAGCCTGCGCGCGTGGCGACTTACGAGCTATAATAATAATGAAGCTTGCGCGCGAGGCGACTCATGAGCTGTAAAAATAATAAAGCTTGCGCGTGAGGCGTCTTAAGAGCTATAAGAATAATAATAGCTTGCGCGCGAGGCGTCTTATGAGCTGTATGAATAATAAAGCTTGCGCGCGAGGCGTCTTACGAGCTATAAGAATAATAAAGCTTGCGCGCGAGGCGTCTTACGAGCTATAAGAATAATAACAGCTTGCGCGCGAGGCGTCTTACGAGCTGTATGAATAATAAAGCTTGCGCGGGAGGCGTCTTACGAGCTGTATGAATAATAAAGCTTGCGCGCGAGGCGTCTTACGAGCTATAAGAATAATAAAGCTTGCGCGCGAGGCGTCTTACGAGCTACAAGAATAATAACAGCTTGCGCGCGAGGCGTCTTATGAGCTGTATGAATAATAAAGCTTGCGCACGTGGCGTCTTACGAGCTATAAGAATAGTAACAGCTTGCGCGCGAGGCGTCTTACGAGCTATGAGAATAATAACAGCTTGCGCGCGAGGCGTCTTATGAGCTGTATGGATAATAAAGCTTGCGCGCGAGGCGTCTTACGAGCTGTATGAATAATAACAGCTTACGCGCGAGGCGTCTTACGAGCTGTAAGAAAAATAACAGCTTGCGCGCGAGGCGTCTTACGAGCTGTAAGAATAATAACAGCTTGCGCGCGAGGCGTCTGATGAGCTGTATGAATAATAACAGCTTGCGCGCGAGGCGTCTGATGAGCTGTAATAATAGTGGAGCTTGCGCGTGAGGCGGCTTACGAGCTACTTTATGTCCCACGCCACGCGCAGATGTTGCATGCGCGTGCGCATAGACTTTGGTTTTGTGTTATGTGCCACGCGCAGATGTTGCATGCGCGTGCGCGTAGGCTTTATGTCCCGCGCCGCGCGCAGATGTTGCATGCGCGTGCGCGTAGACTGTGATATGTGTGAGCATGTGATGCATAAGCATGTGTAATATGCGTGAGCATATGTGATGCGTGAGCATGTGGTATGAGGATTCCCAACCCTTAAGTTTGGCGCGTGTCCATATGGGATATTATGAGGATTCCCATCCTTTAAGTTTGGCGCGTAGCCATATGGGATATTATGAGGATTCCCAACCTTTAAGTTTGGCGCGTAGCCATATGGGATATTATGAGGATTCCCAACCTTGAAGTTTGGCGCGTAGCCATATGGGATATTATGAGGATTCCCAACCTTGAAGTTTGGCGCGTAGCCATATGGGATATTATGAGGATTCCCAACCTTGAAGTTTGGCGCGTAGCCATATGAGATATTATGAGGATTCCCAACCTTTAAGTTTGGCACGTAGCCATATGGGATATTATGAGGATTCCTAACCTTGAAGTTTGGCGCGTAGCCATATGGGATATTATGAGGATTCCAAACCTTTAAGTTTGGCGCGTAGCCATATGGGATATTATGAGGATTCCCAACCTTGAAGTTTGGCGTGAGGCCTGACGCGCGCATGCACGGCGATGGAGTGGTGACTCGCGAGTGCGCGTGCATGGCAGAGGTCTCTTGCGCAAAACCCACATGGTGGTTTCCGCGGTGGCACATGCACGGCTGCGGAATGAGAATCCGCGGGCTCGCGTACATGGCGGCGGAAGTCTGGTAATTTTTGGATCTGCACTTTTAGAGTCAGATCTGCAATTTTAAACCTAAAATCCAGGTCTGGTGTCTAGATCTAGATCTGTAAATCAAATCTGGATAGATCTGAAGCTCGGAGCAGATTTAAAACCATCACAGATCCGGAGACTTGATCATTCGAGTCCGGCAGTTTCTTTTCGCACAGATCTGGAAGCCTCTTTTAGATCTATGGATCTTTGTGAGCTTTAATAGAACAAGCCTTGAAGCCTTTTTCTGTAAACTTTCAGATCTGGGTTTTTCCTGGGAGAGATCTGACAGCCGAGATGAAGATCGGAGGGTAGTTCGTTGCCCTCCCACGGATGGCGCCAATGTCGAAGCACGAAATGAATCTGACCTGATCCATGACGATGTTTCCACGGATTTTCGAGATGAACGAACCACGTCTTGATCTTCTTCTCCGGCTGCTTGAGACCTGCAATGGTTTTTTGGGGGTGTGGAGGTGACTGCTAAGAAATCCTGAGGATCTCTTGTTTACAGACACAAAAAAGTGGTGGTGGCTCTTATTGAGCATGACCCTTTAATAAGGAGGTGGAGACTTCCTTATATAGAGAGTCTCATGGCCACCATCATGGTACCCTAATGGGCCTAGCCCAGTTAGGGTTACCTCCACAAAACCCCCTCAGCCCAATAACATTGTATTAGTCCATATAATAAAATAAGCCAAACATTAATAAATTTAGGGTCGTAAAACCGGGTTTAGTATCATACCCCTACAGTATGTTAAATCGCCACATAGATGATTCCTGAAACCCAAGGAAAACAAAAGGTAATTTCAGTAGAATTGAATACAGATAAAATGTAAATTATTTTCAAACCCTAGCAAACATGTTAATCAGCATACATAGTTAGTAACGCTTGAATCTTCAACTTGAACATTGAGCTAACAAACACTTGAATTAATCTTCCAAACACTGAATTTTCAAGCCCTGAGATTACTATTACTAATTTGAAATAATAATCATTATAACAATCAACATGCCAGACAGATGAATTTGGTATTCCGATCAATTATGTATTTCCATGAAAGCAAGCCAAAGCTTTAAGTAAAAAACTGAAAGGCACAAACTACCAATCTGTATACAAAATACCTTTAAATATCGCATAACCCATCATATACCTTAAGCTTCAGTATAAGTTAACAAACACTTGGCTTAAACATGATAAACTGAGCATGAATGCGATGTAAAATATAACCATTCTAATTGATCGACATGATATTAGGTTTTCTACTAAAACATCATGAACAGACAACTACCTCAATAACAATCAAGAGAATCCAAATATGTTTCACATACATTTACAGAGCACAAATGTGATGTAAAAAGAAAATTAATTAATCGCTTCAATTAGTTTTATAATAAAAACTTTAAATCATGAAGGTGCGATGGATTCTCTCTATCCATGCTTGCATTTAACATGTATGCTTTTCAATTAGTTTCCAGTTACTTTAATTAGTTCTTGTAATGTAAAAAGAAAAAAACTGATTAGGTGACGCGATCAATAGAAAACCTAGTATATAACATATCGATCAATTAGGTATTATGATTCGTTACTGGAACAAAGGAGGAGGAACGTCGCACAAATGGAGGAAGCAAACGGCTTCACAAATACCCTAGAATGTATATTTTAGATTAGTTAGGAGGTTTATATATGACCTGAAAATATATATGGGTTTGGACCCAAATCAGTTATTGCACCCGCGAGAGATTGTAAGCCTTCAGAATTTGAGCGGGATTTTAAGGCCTAGAAGGAACGTCAAGCTGGCACGTGTCCAGATTATTTTACTTTATTAGAATATATAGGTAGCATGGGTGGACCTACTGCCACGAGGCGGGGGTTGGCCGACCCCTGTGAAATTCCTATTTTATGTTGTTATATATGTGTTAAATTTTGACCGATCTCTGTAAAACTTTAACATCGACACCTGTGAAATGTCAAAGAAAGAAAAAAAGGAAAAGATGACTTAAGGAGAAGAGAGTTAAAATGCTATTCGGAGTTCACCGGAAAGTATTTCCGGTTGTTGCAGCTCTGAGTTTTAAGAAGATGACATTTTTTTAATTTTTAAGGTCATTAGACTAGGTTAATAGGGGTCTACTTGTAAGATAACACATCCACCTAAATATCTTGTTCTAAAGCATCCACCAGTTCATTAACACATGCAACTATTGCCAAATAGATATGTAAGAGCATTCACATCAGGTCTTTTGAAAATTTTGATAGAGAAATCTCTAAAAAAATTTAGAGAATGATGAGTGGTTGTGAGTAGAGTAGAGAGAAAATTTAAAGAGATAAGTAAATTTTGAATAAATTTGGAGGATCACTGTTTATCCTCTATTTATTTTTTAATATATTTGAAGGTGTTTGTGAGTGAAGGAGAGAGAAATGATAATGATAAAAGATGTAAAAAAATATTATTTAATTATATAAAAGAGAAAAAATATAGTGTTTTTTAGTGTAATTATAGAGATAAAGATGGAGAAGGAGAGTGAATGCTCTAACATTTATCTTGCTCAAGCTTGAATTTCTTTTCTTGTTATGTAATATTTACTAATGCTAAAAAGTAAAAATTGAAAAAACAATAACCACATGTGTTGGTTTGTATTTTTCTTTTTAATATCTAATCGATTGACGTATTTGTGTTATATAGTTGACATAAATTTGGCTTTATCTATTTCTTACGTGATACGACCCGACCCGACCTGAATCAAAACATTTATATTATAAATATTAGATACACATTTAACCCTTTAATAGTTTCGACCCCTATAAAAATCTTTTCTGGATTCGCCACTGATAGGTAGATATCTGTAGTTTCTAGTTCTTTTTCAATATTTATAATAATTTTCGAAAAAAATATATGCGTATTACTCATCTACTCTACCTGTTATAAGTTATATCAATTTTATTTTCCATTTTTTCTTATGAAATTACCCATTGACCCTCATTTGTAGTTTACATGTTTGACCATTGATCATCATAAAATCTCAGAAAAAAAACATAGACCGACTCCCATAAAACTTTGTTCAAATCATTACAAATTTCTAAAAATGTGGTTATATTACCATAGTTAAACTCCTTTTAAATTTGGAAATTGACCAATCTTTCAACAAAGTTTTAAAGGTTTTAATACTCTCCAAAATTTTAAACTTATTTCAAAATCTTTCCATAATTTTTTGAAGTTTTCAAATTAACCGATTTGATTTTCGTTTTTGTAATTATCTCTAAATTAATTAGTCATATTAGTAAAACTAGAACCGGTTTGATTTTAATTTTTGTGAATTGGCATTAACTAAAATAAGTTATCATTTTAATATTTAAAAAACGGTTTGTCAAACTAAAAATACTTGCCATAATTGTAATGTAATTTTACTTTAATTTACGTAAATAATAATTATTAATTAATACTAAAATAATAATCGCGCTATTTTAGAACACAATATTCAAATTGACATAATTTCTAATAATCAATACTTAATATATCATAAATTAAATAACCGTTTTATCATCATTAAATATTATACAACACGTATGATTTAGTGAATATTATTAAACATGACAACTTTTCATAATTTATTAATATTATTATTCCAATGAATCAAGATATTTTAAATTATTTCTATCTTTACATGGAAGACCAAATTTAAACTTAAATTTCGGTCACTTATAAGTTTACCATTCGATATCGTATTCTTCATAGATTTTCCATCATAACTACATCCAAAATTCAATATTTTCGCTGCAACCATTTAATTTCTTCACGAATTATTAATATACATTTCACAAAGGCTAAAGTCACTAAATTTCTCAATAATGTATAATAAACACGTATTATATTTTTACCCATTTTAACTAATAAGTTTTTTAAACATAATATAAATCTTCTAATTATAACATCCAAACTATTTGATAGTGTAAGTCTTCATAATGTTTTCAAAAAATATTAAAAATATTTGATAATTTATTTCTTACACGTGTATATTTTGTTTTCATTGATTTTGTATCATATTTTTTCAGCTTTAATTATTTTCAAAGTCAACATAAAATTTTTTAATCTTTCCAAAGTTATTTGAGAATTCATTTATTGTAAAATGTTTTTAAGTTTTGCAAATTTAACAAAATATTAAATTTAGTGATTTAAAATTTTGTTGCAAGATTGGTCAAAAATAAAAAAAAATCATAATTTCTTGAAGTTGACTAATTTCAATTTTTTAATATTTTGTAACTATTTTGAAAATATTTCAAAACGGGTTGTTTTGAAATAGTATCAAATTTGTTAGTTATAAAATGATGGCCAATAAAAGGTTTTTATTGACATATCTTTTTGGTTTAGTGGTTTTAGTTAGAAAGATGTTTTATGTTGTCATTTTACTTTGTTTGTTGTTATATGTTATTTTGTTTTAATAAAAATAACAATTTAATAAAAATAACTTTATTAATGTTCAAATGTTACTCATTATTAAATATGTTATTATGGTATATTTAATTTGGAGCTATTGTTTTATTATATTTTCAGGTGGTGAAACAAAATGAGTTTATTTTGATAGAATGTTTGAAGAAGTTGATGGTGGTTTAATATGAAAGAACATGTTTATGTCTTTTGTTGATGTTTTTTGATTTTTCGATGGACATTAACTTATTGTAACTTTTAACTTTTAATATCTAAACAATGTAAATGGTTAACGTTTTGGTCTGAAAGTTTGAAGAAATTTTGTGTTGTTTGAATTTGTTTTTTAAATTTAGACAAAATGGCAAAAGACGTCATTTATATTTGCACGGTTTTTCAATGGACGTCATTTGGCAAACTTAATGACAAAAAACATCCTTTTATTTGAAAACTCTATCACGTTTTGTCCTTTGACCCTAACCCAGTTAAATATTTTCGTTAAATTTGGTCATGTGCAACGCACATGAGGGTATATTTGTAAAATTATAAATAAATTTAATATTTAAAAAATAAAACACACACACACACACACACACACACACACACATATATATATATAAAAGGCTCTCTCTTTCTCTCTCCCCCTCCCTCCTCCCCCCACTCTCTCTCTCACTCTCTCTCTTTCTGTGTTTAAACCACCACCACTAACCTCCACCGGAGACCCAGTTAATCGCCTCCGCCACCACACCAAATCAACCTTCCATCTACCACAAAGGGTGAGAGGAAACCATTACATAAAATATATACATACATATATTTCTAATTATACTTCTTCATAAGCACTTCGAAAACCCATGTACATGTGATGGGGATGAGAATGACGATGAGCTAGTCGGGTTCTTTTTACCATCGCCACCCAGTTAATCACCACCGCCACCCAGTTAATCGCCGCCGCCACCACACCAAATCAACCGCCACGCTTCCTGACCCGTTGTTATTTCGGACACGTCATCTACATCATCATAACCACCATGACCAGTTTTCCGACAAGGGGATCAATGACTGAAGCGTCTAATTTCTCAAATCTAATCTTGTGTCTCGTCTAATTTCTCAGATCTAATCTTGATTCTTCTAATTTCTATAGGTGCGGTGGTGCTGACCGGTTTTCCGAGATGCCGTTGTGGGTCTTGTGTGGAGGTCCGGTGGTAGCGGCTGGTAGTAGAGGTGGTTGACGTTGGTTGAGGTCAAGGTTGTGATAGGTTGGTTGGTGACTGTGGTTTTGGATGAGAGAGAGATTAGAATAGTGGATAGATTTTGTCATTTTTCGCCGGAAAATGCCGACGACAGGTCGGAGCCTGGTGTGGGAAATGTGATGATGGTGGCTGATAGTGATGATGGGTGGTGGGTCCACTGGTGTGTGGATGTGGTGTTTATGAAAGTTTGGGTAAAGATTAGGGTTAAAAAGAGAAAAATGTTTATTTACTCAAATACCAAAATTTTAAGTCAATTACACAAATAACCCTCGAGGGGGTAAAAAGACTAAATTGCCCTCACATGAGGTGCACATGACTGGTTTTAACGAGAAAAACTAACCCTCATTAGTGAAAAGGACGAACCGTGCAAGGTTTTTTGAACACAAAGGATGTTTTTGTCATTAAGTTTGCCAAAGGATGTCAATTGAAAAACTGTGCAAACATAAAGAACGTCTTTTGCCATCTTGTCTTAAATTTATTATGTTTGTTGACATGTTTTTCCATCCGTGTGTAACACGGGCTATACCCTAGTCTGGTTATATATGAAAACAGATCTATTCCCAAAAAACCTAGTTTAAATCATTACATTTTTTTTAAAAATTTGGTTACATACATCGTAAAAGTTCTAAAACCGGATCTTATACAAATACACACACACACACACACACACACACACACATATATAGGGATGTCACTTTTACCCGAAACCTAACCAGAGAAACAGCAAACCTGAACCCGAACCGAAGTAATTCGGGTTGGTTCTTGGGTTCGAATTCTAGGTTTTGGTTCAACCCGAATAAAGTTTTAGTTTTAAACCGTATATATTTTTAGGTATTATAGGCTAAACCTTAGCCGCTGACGTTATCTGAATTTAGTCCAAATCGAGTGTTCTTGTTCCACCTATTATGAGTCGATTATTTATTGTTTATTAATGTTTCTATTTGTGACTAAAAGCAACTAGAATCCAACACCCTAATCACGACATACTAAAGACTATTATGTCGGCCTTGTTTATTATGGTTGAACTTTGTTAAATTTTACTCTTTTTAGGAGGTTTTATCTGTTTATTTTTGTTTTGTTATTGGTTTAATTACATTACGAGTAAAGAAGAATATGTTACATTTAAATTTAGCAATGTAGTTTTTTTACTTAGGATACTCGAAACCCGATTAACCCAAACAGTGAAAACCCGAACCTGAATTACCCGAACCCAAAGTAATGTCTGAGATTTGGGTTGGGTTTCGGGTATGGATATAAAACTTTGAAATCCAAAAAACCCAAAACCCTAAAAGCTAACCCGAAGAACACACACACACACATACATACATACACACACACACACAAAATAGATCATCTTTCTATTCTATCCTATACCACCATTGTTATTCACCTCCAAATCAAACACTACCATAAGCCATCATCTTCGCCTTGTGTAAAGCAACCATCGTGAACCAGATTGGGGTAATCGCAACCCGTTTTCTGTACACACCAACGTTGGGTTCGACTACCAACTGCCACCCTTTACTTCTAGAGTTGGAAACCCACATGTAACCAATCATCGACGTTGTCGTCGCTTTAAACCACCGTGAGGTATATGTTTGACACTCTGTGTTCTTTTTCTGACTAGGTTTTTCCAATTTCAAGTTGGGGGTCGATTAGAGTTGGGTCAGTTATAAAGAGTAAAGGACAATTAGATTTCAAGTCTAAACCTTAAACGAACTCAAAAAACTCCTAGGTTTATAAGAACGACAATTAGGTCTCCGCATTTACGCAAGATACACTAACAATCATCCCCCCTCCCAACCTTTTGATACAAATGAGCAAAGCATATTGTTAACCTTAAACTGTGGCAACACTTTTGTAAGGATATTTGCTCGTTATAAATATTCAATGAGTCCCTTCATCATGAACTTCAGTCTCGATAACGCCTTCAAGAGAATGTCGACCCTTTGACGATCTCCATTTACGTGTTCTACTTTAAATTCTCGCTCAATCATTTTAAAGAATTTTTCCAACACATGAGATGTGAACAAACCCCCTTGTCGGTTCGTATCAATTTGACTTGTCTGATTCGAACCATGATCATGACATTCTCAGCTTTCAAAATCGTCTTGGTCCTCATCATATTGGACTTGACCTCCCGTCTGTAACCACAATGACTATATGCTTAACACACCTTTAGATCAAAAAAGTACTTTTTGGAAAGGATTCAGTGGGGTGGAGGGGACTCCTCTTGATCCATAACCGTGTTCTTTCGGCTCTCCCGAACTTGACTATATCCGTGACCCTTTCCTTGACCATCCCATCGGTTGTATGAACTCGCATGCCCACTAACCTAGCTGCGATTCTCGTCATCTAATCGAGCGAGCATTAGTCTTTCTGGGTCATATCTTGTTCCCGAGCACATCATTCAAATCAAAACCTCGGTCAAAGCATAACTTGCTAACTGGATTGAACCTGCTTGTCCAACCCAAATAAAAGCTTGGTCTAACTGACTTGTTTAACCGACAAAAAATGAACTCAAGCTTGTTAAACCAAGAAAACAAAAGGTAACATAAACCAACATCCAGTTTTTGTCACCAAAACAAACATCTCTTTCTTGAATTATTTTTTAGCAGTAAAATCAAGCAAAAACTCCTTAGCTCTTTTCACCACTAACCATATAAATTAAAGAATTCCTTTTCTTCTTTACCCTTTTTTCCGTTGTAGCCCTTTTTTGACTTCAATGGAAACCTACAAGGCCATATACATGAATAATCAACCATAAACATGGTCAACGAAACCCCGTTTCTTCCAATATCTTCCACCTAACAGGAAAAACAACGGCGTTATCTTCCGGTGACGAACACAAATAACATGTAGGTTGTCGTTGTCGGTATCTTGGTCCGATTGACTTCTAGTTGATTCCTAAACTCGCCTCCGATTACCGCTTGTATTCTGATCCATGTCCCATTGTCGACACTTCTTGTTTGACGATGAACAATTTTAGTTGTAGGCTTAGAGTTCAAGAAGAACAAGAATTGAAGCAACATAATCATAAATATATATATATATATGTATATTGATTTCAAAAATAAAATAAGGATAATCTCATTATTTAGTTCTAGTTCTAAATTCTGATAGTTCTTATGATTATGTTATTTGAGCATTCTTATTAGTATCTCTATCACCAGCTCTATAATTACATTCATAATACTACATTTTCTATCATTTTTTCAATTAAATAACATTTTTTATACTTTTATTATTACCTTTTCTTTCTCCTCCAGTCACAACTACTTTCAAAAAATATTAAAATTCATAGAGGGTGAACATTGTTTCTCCAAATTTACTCATGAACACAAATTTCTTTATCTTCACCACTTACAACTACTCTATATAATATAGAGAACTCACTCACAATAATATGAAGGACTTGTTAGGAATGCTCTTAGTTAGAGCATTCTGGTTTGTTCTATATCCCCATTTCTATAATTACACTATAAATAACTGTTTTTTCTCTTTTTTTCAATTAAATAGTACTTTTTATGCAATTATCGTTACCCTTTCCCTATCCTTCACTTACAAACACTTTCAATAAATATTAATATATTACATATTATGAACAATGTTTCTCCAAATTTACTCATGAATAATATCATTTTCTCTCTCCTTCACTCACAACCACACTCTAAAAAATATGTTAGAGCATTAATGTCTAATGCTAGGTCTTATGGGCTAAATATGTCAAATATACATAGTACAAGGGCTGAAAATGATAGGTTTATATATTTGTTAAGGAACATATAAGTGTAGCTAGCATATAAGACTTATACGCGGCGTGTAAGTCTTATACGCCAAGACACTTACACGCTCCATAGGTTTATGTATAAATAATCGTTCATGTCTCATATTTGTAACAGTTTTTGAGAAATTCTATGATTAGTTGTACTCACTTTTTTATATCAATATATTGGAACTTATGAGTGATTGTGTTGAAAATCCTTTATGATATTATTCCGTGATATCATTTAGTATAGCAAATATATGTTAATCGATCCTTATCATCTCGTTAACACATACATGATAATTTGCATGATCTGGATCATGATCTTTCAAGTGGTATCAGAGCAATAGACTCATATTTGCTACTGATTGCAACACATTCTTTGGTTAATTGATGAAGATTTGAAGATTCAAAGTCAAAGTCTTAGTGTAACGATTCCGACGAAACCAAGTATACCCTAGCCGGTAGACAATAGTTACGTTATATTTAATATCGGGTACATGAATTACCATAGTAATTATACGAGAATACAGGGTTCACTGTATTGATTGTACGTGAATATATAATTCATCGTATTGAATATGCGATTAATCGATCGATAGTTATTGAAACCCGAAAGAATCGAGGGTTCAATTATAGACAATATATATGATATTTAGTGATGTTTACGAAGTATTAAAGTTTCAGGATAAGTTAATTAAAGCACAGAAAAAGAATTTTCGATTTAATGTACGTCGGTACGTTAAACGAAACCTTCAATACCAAACCGAGCAAGAGACGATCGATCAAGCCGAAAAAGATGTGCAATTATTAATAATATGATGTTTTAAGTTAATAAATGTCATGGTTTAAGTTTTTAAAGTTTTTAAATCGGTTTTATATAAATTTCATTTTTAAGCCAAAAACGACCGTTTTAGCCTCGTTTTAAGCCGAATTAGACATTTAACCGAAAAACGAACTGAACCAGATTATCCAAAACATTATCCGGATTCTCAATATCCAAATATGTGGCTAAGAATGAAAAGGTGGGTCCCACCCCACCCCTTTACTTGGTCCGATCGGAAATGGGGTAAAATCCCCTTACCCCTCATTTTTTTTATAACAACCTTAGCATGATCTTCAATTCTCTCCACATTTTGATCCACAAACCCGGAATTTTAACAAGAAAACCGAGGTAAAAACCGAGTTATATACGTGTTCATCTTCGTTTCTTGAGTTTATTTGCAAGAAAATGAGGTTTCAAGTGAAAAAGGGTGAAAACCCGAGATGAGAACCGATTCTTGCATGATCAAGTGATGTATACGGGTTATACAAGGGATCTTGGTCCCAGAAAGGAGTTAAACTAACCAAAAACGAATTTTTACGGTTAAATCTTTGTTTTTAAGTCAGAACCGAAACCATGAAAGAAATGGCTTGAATGTGGGTGTAACTTGCTTGATGTGGTGTTATTGTGCTTGTAGGTGTTGTATCTAGTTGTTAGAAAAGGCTAGGAAGCGAGATCCTTGCGATTTGAAGCTAGAAACACAAGGTAGTTCGGTTTTTGTATGATGTTTGTGTTTTGGACAGATTGTGACACGTTTAGAGTTAAGTTATGAAATTTTACAGAGGTGTTAGATATATGAAAATATGAGTTCTGTGATATTTTGGTAATTTTTGGACAAAGGATGAATATTTGGTGAATTTAATGCTCGGTTTTGGCTAAAAATGGTGAAAAATAGTTAAATATCATGAAAAATTCTGGAAAATTGCAGATAAGCTTTTTATAACATGTATAAGTCACACACAAAATTTTGGATCAGTTGGAGAAGTCTAAGTAGGTTTTTCGGTTAAACGAGTTCTAGGGTTTTCTAGTTCGGTTTTAGTGAAAATGGCATGTAAAAAGAGATTTTGGTTCTTGAAAAATTACAGGGGACTATGTGGGTAGCAGGGGACATCCAGGAAAAATTTGGGATTTTTCTAAGTTCGTTTGGTATTTACGACATATTTAGTGTTTAACTGGTGTTTAAAAATAGATAAATAAATTTTAAATATAAAAATTAATTCTGGAAATATTTTTATAAATTTCCCCACTGTCAAAATGTTGTTTGTGCAAAATCTCAAGATCCGAGGATGAACGGATATTTATTTGGAATAAAAGTGAACTTTTATAATATAAAACGCGTAAACCAGCAAAGTTCGGGTAGACGAACTGACTGGTGTATAAAAACCCTAAAAATGAACTATTTTCATATAACTGAGTTAAACAAGTAAAAATAAATCATCCGAATATAATTCGGATGATTTGGGTAATTTTAAACGATTTAACAATTTCCGGTGTACTAAAGACGAAAACGGGTCCCGCGGCCAATCGAGGCGTCTAAACCGAGCTCTAATTTCACAACTACAATTAAATTATCAGTCAACAACTATTTTCGGGTCGTGTGTGACCAAACTCATTTTGAAACGTAAAAACGGATAACCGTGCTAGGCACGCAAAACGGGAATAATGACTAATAGTGATTTTGACTAGTGAACTCTAAACGATATCACAATCTGAGTCCGGAGAAGCGTTTCTGGGTTAACATTGCCCCCGGAACGGGTACAGTACTGGGTTAACAGTGTCCCCAGATGTACCGGTTAACACGGTTAAAGTTATATTAATAATGAGTGTATAGTAACGATCGTAGGGATCATATTACAGATTGGACGTGTTAACTGATAATGATTGTTGTTACCTGCTTGCATGTGCTAAGGTGAGTTTCACGAGCCCCTTTTTCTGAATTGTTTTTAAATATTTTCCCGGGGCGGAAGCATGCTACTCCTAAAATGTTTAAGTACATACTGAACGCATGGATTTGCGTGGATTTATATATATTTTATTGTACGGGAATCGTACGGAAATGTACTAAGATGGTAATTGTCTGAGTTGCTAACATTCTAAGGCCCCAGAACACGAGTGATTAACTGAAAGCCGGTAGAGTGTGGATAGTACTATTGGTCTGACAAACCCAACTGGTCCGGCATGGATTTGCTGATGTTTCCCAGCCAGTTGCACATGTCTATTTTGTTGTTTTATATATTTTGCTATGTAATGTTAGGCATAGCGGTTTGGGGCAGGTCCGTGGGCGGAGTATGCCACGGGGTTGTGTGTGGATAGTCAGAGGTTTCACTTGTGGGCTCAGCATAATTAGATCGATAATATTATATTTTGATAATGATTTATCATGGTTTACACAAATTGTGAAACTCACAAACTATTCGTAGTTGACCCGTTTTCTCACATGCTTTTCAGGTACGATTAAGATGAAGTGATTGCTTACGTGCTAAGTGCTTGATGTGTGTAAGATTTGCGTGCGGGATGTTAGGATACATTATAATAAATAGAATTATGTATCGTATCGTATGATGTGTGTATCACCTAGACGGTAATGAAATACGAGATAATGTAATTTGAAGTATATTAATGTATTCAGTTTTCTTTATAAACAATGTGGTTGATATCAGAGGTGTCTGTTGCATCCCGTTTACGTTTCCGCTGCGGTTACGGGGTGTTACAGAACTTGGTATCAGAGCCATTGGTTATAAAGAATTAGGATGTCTTTAAAAGATACCTAAAATATAACCAGTAGCTCAAGTATTATAGGATCTGAATATCAACTAATAATTTATAGTGACGAGATCTGGATGAACTTGGATGGACAAGTGAGTTATTATGGTCCGGAACATAATAACAGACTTGTCCGCACGGGGGAATTCAGGGGAAGTCACGGGAACGTTAATAGGTAAAAATGGCAACATATGTGTAAAGTATATAATATTAATTATGTGTGCTAATGTGTATATATATATGTACGTATCTTGTGGGTACATGTATTGAGAAATAGGACGCGGATAAGGAACCGGGGGATGAATAAATAAAAGTACCGAGAATGCTGAAATTTCTAGAGCATCGGTTGATGATAATTCTGACTTATCGGGTCTTAGTTATGATAGTACCAAGTTAGATCTCCCGTTTGACATTAACCAGAAATATCTAGTAACCGTCACTCCCAACCAAAAATTAATAAATCCCTTACCCTACCAACACCGGTACCGTATATCCTAATAACCCCTATGTTCACCCGAACCGACGACTCTCACGTACGGACGGACCTGTACCTGAACCCATTCTTATTCCATTAAGGTAAATAAATAAATAAATAAAATAAAATAAAATAAAATAATAATAATAATAATAATAATAATAATAATAATAATAATAATAATAATAAATTTGATAATAAATGAGTAGATAAAATAATATATAGAAATATATATGTGTATTTCTCACTCTTAAACATATGAGACATACCACCTCCAGATCGAGAATTACCGATTTTAGTGAACCTAGAACGCCTGAGAACATTGACTGAGCAAGTGATAGAGTTTCCCATAATAGTAATTGATAATATTTGAAGGCAACCCATGTTGCGCGATTACCTTGAACCTTGCAACTCCCTATGTTATCCTTACACCCGTTAGATGCCTATACCCATGTATACTCGAATAGAATGATTACCCATACACAAAGAGGTGTTGGAATCATTATAGCGTAGTTGGTTGCTCGTTCGTAGGTGGTATACCGTGTATGCCGGATATACAAATAGACATGGATATTATAACTTCGTGGTACGTAATCGTTTGGTGCTCACGGTGAGCATGTATCGGTTATGCTGACATGCAGAAGGATATTGAAATCAAGCATATTAAATATTAATCTTTGTTGAGAAAGATCTATTTGTCAGTTGGTGACAAGGGTTATGAAACATATTTAAACGTTAACCGACGTTAGGTTAAATCCATATATTATTATATTTGTGGAACATATATACTAGATACTGGTATGTGTAATATGTATGATAATATTTGGTGTGTATGTGTACCTGCTGTTATGATTAAGCTGGTAACGAGTTATACGATGAGATTAGTATTGATTACTGCGTACGGGATGGGTACGGCAGAATGACATAAAAAGAGTAACTCCAATGATGGAGATTGATATGATTCAGTTGATTGCTCAAAGATAGCAGATGATGATACCGAATGTCGTATCACAGATCACTGCAAGTGTTGATGCAAATATTATCGCAGAATTATAAATCGAGCAATCACATGATTATGAATATTTCAATTCTTAGTGTTATTACTAAGAGTGATAATGTCCCACCGAATACTATTATGACTACAAGTATTAGTTATAAACTAAACATGAATAGTAGTCGTAATGAATTAGATCCGGTATGAAGGATATATTTTGTTGGTTGTGTTAAGGAAATTATAATAGTTTACTGATGGTAAAGGGATGAATAGATTAGCAAGTGGATAGAAAAGATCGAAATGGTTAAGGATATTGGTAAGAGTCTAGAACATTGTGTAGTGAAATATGCTACAGATATGTTGGTAGATTATATTGTATCGTGATGGAACACGATGGTACAAAATTATAGTTAGAAAATTATTACTCAGATGATATGGTCGGAATTTAAAATTCTTGGGCTAGAGCACTTTTATTCAAGTAATTAAGTTCAGAGATTGGAAACTGAGCTATGGAAGATAGAAATATTATGTGCTGATCACTTAGAACACACTAAGTCTTGAAGGAATTGTCATGTCTGGCAACATGACTAATTACTCCTGAAACTAAGCGAAGTGAGCACTATATTGGGCACTAACTCCATCGATAAGGAGTATAGTCAATCCTGTAAAATATACAACCTTTGGAAGGGTTGTGTCACAAGCCAGCATTGATATATTTGACTCTATGGAAAGCGGACTGGAAGGACGTTAGGTGAGACGTCGAGTGTTAAAGAAGAGAAATGATAAAGGAATAGTGCAAAATAGGCTTTTGAATAAGTAGGTATGTCCTACAACACAGAATTATACTAAGACTAATTCTGGTGTGAAAACATGAACCGCATGAAGGGTCCTTCCCTAAATGTGGAAAATATGGTTATCGGCAGGAAGAAGAATGTCGAGTGATAGTAGGCCACATGTGTGGTAAAGATGGACGTAATGCCCCAATTGTAGAACCAAATTGAAGCCATGTGAACCGGTGACCCCAACCCATTCGTGTACAACCACTCCGACCCAACAACTTCAATAACAATCCATCCAAAGAAATCAAATTATGCCAAACAGTTGTACTTGCTATGAATGTGGCAGTACAGAACGTTTCGAGAGAAGTTGCCCAAAGTTGAACCAAGGCGTCGTTGGAAGACGAACCTCATAACAAGCATCAACCTCTGATCAAGCAAGGAGCCGTGCTTTCGTGAGTAATTCGAATAAAGCACGTCATGATCCAAAGGTGGTATTAAGTATGTTGTAGTTTTAAATCAATAGGCTTCAGTGATACTTTTACGGTCATCGATAGAACTATAGAACCTTATACTGTAGAATCGCTAACGGTAAATCCCTAATGGTTAACTAAATTGTTCGGAATTGTCCTATTATTCTGAACGATTAACCTTTCCTTATTGACCTACGACCAGTAAAGTTAAGAAGTTTCGACGTAATAGTTAAACATGGATTGGCTAACTCAACATGAAGCTGAAATCATATATGAAAAGAAGATGATTAGAAGCTCTCTTTCGGACGATGAAGCGATTAGATACAGAGAAAAGTATTTAAAAGAAAACATATAGAGGATGTTTCGGTGATACGTAAATATCCAGAAGTTTTCCCAAAAGAACTTCCTGGATTACCGCCAACCCGACAGGTCGAATTCAGAATCGATTTAATACCTCAAGCTGGCCCTGTTGCTAAAGCATCTTACCGACTTGCACCAACTGAAATGCAAGAATTATTGGATAAGGTTTTATACGATCTGGTTAGTCACCATGGGGTGCACCAGTGTTATTTGGGAAATGAAGGACGGAAGTGTTAGGATATGTATTGATTAGGGAGAATTGAATAAAGTGACGATCAAGAATAGGTATTCACTTCTTCGAAGTAAATGATCTGTTTAACCAACTGCAAGGGGCGATTTATTTTTAGAAAATTGATCTTAGATATAGTTATCACCAAATGAAAAATCCATGAGGAGGACGTTTCAACAACAGCGTTTCGGACTCGCTACGGCATTACGAGTTCTTAGTTATGCCTTTCAGGCTAACAAATGCGCCGGCAGTGTTCATGGACCTCATGAATCGAGTCTGTAAACCCTATCTCGACAAATTCGTCATCGTGTTTATTGACGATATTTTGATTTACTCGAAAAATAAAGAAGGGCACAAGCAACACTTAAGAATAATTTTAGAGCTTCTGAATCAGGAGGAGTTGTATGCAAAATTCTCCAAGTGTAACTCCTGGTTACAAGAAGTGCAATTCCTCGGTCACGTTGTAAACCACCAAGGAATACACGTTGACCGAGTAAGGTTGAAGTAATTAAGAATTGGCAAGCGCCTAAATCGCCAAAGGAAATCCGCCAATTCTTAGGCTTAGCTGGATATTATCGTCGATTTATAGAGAACTTTCCAGCATCGCCCAACCTGTAACTCTCCTGACTCAAAAGGATCGAAAGTATGAATGGGGAGAAGAGCAGGAAACGGCGTTTCAAACGTTAAAGCAAAAATTGTGCCAAGCGCCGATTTTAAGTCTCCCCGATGGAGACGATGGTTTTGTCGCGTATTTGTAGGTTCGTACGGATCTTACACGGGATATCGCTATCTACGTAGGTGCGGAATCTGCGTAGGTAGTTACGAGGTAGAAT